>NC_054495.1:8712626-8715126 GCF_017639515.1 Carcharodon carcharias | reverse complement strand
CGTACACACTCACACGTACACACTCACACGTACACACTCACACACATACGTACACACACACGTACACACACACACACGTACGTACAGACTCACACGTACACACTCACACACGTACATGCACACTCACACACGTGCACACTCACACACATACGTACACACTCACACACGTACACACTCACATGTGCACACTCACACACGTACACACACACACACGTACACACTCACACATGTACGTGCACACTCACACATGTGCACACTCACACACACATGTACACACTCACAGACATACGTACACACTCACACACGTACACACACACACATACGTACGTACATGCAACCATTGACCAGACAGGGCTGAACATGCCCTGAAAGGTATTCTCTCCCTCACACACACGCACATGCACAGGGACACACGCACAGAGGGACACACAGTCTGCTGAACACACTTGTCCTGCCTTCCACTTTGGAACACAGGCAGCCCCCAGGCTCTTAAAGGGACATTTGTTCTCGCTAATCTGGCAGCTCCTGGGGTGGGCACAGGATAGCCAGAGCCAGCCACGCACTGCCTCCCCCGAGCAGAGCGGGCCCACCTGCTCGCTCCACTTGGAGAGCGTTGGTGTAGAGGCCAGCCCTGGAGTTGGATTGTGACGCCACCCCAGCCAAATAGTTGATGGTAACCAAACCGATTCCCGGTTAGGATGCAGGTGTGCAGTGACAGATTGAACTCGGGAGTTGCACAGAAACAGGGCCATTCGGCCCATTGCCTTGGGGCTGGCACAACTCGCCACAGCAGCTGCCTCCTCGCCCCATGCCCCCACCCTGCTCCGCCATATCCTGGGAGCCAATTTCCCTTCAGGCATTCAGTTAACCTGTTCGTCAACGTCAGCATCCTACCAGCCAAGGCTCGGTGGGTGGGCCCCTCTCATCCCCCCGGGTCAGAAGGTCATACGGTCAAATACCATTCCAAACGTTCGACCAAACATTATCCAGACCAACACTCCCCAGCAGCAGTACTGAGGGAACGCTGCACTGTCAGAGGGACAGTACTGAGGGAGTGCTATACTGTCAGAGGGTCAGTACTGAGGAAGTGCTGCACTGTCAGAGGGTCAGTACTGAGGGAGTGCTGCACTGTCAGAGGGTCAGTACTGAGGGAGTGCTGCACTGTCAGAGGGTCAGTACTGAGGGAGTGCTGCATTGTCAGACGGTCAGTACTGAGGGAGCGCTGCACTGTCGGAGGGTCAGTGCTGAGGGAGTGCTGCACTGTCAGAGGGTCAGTATTGAGGGAGTGCTGCACTGTCAGAGGATCAGTACTGAGGGAGTGATGCACTGTCAGAGGGTCAGTACTGAGGGAGTGCTGCACTGTCAGAGGGTCAGTACTGAGGGAGAGCTGCACTGTCAGAGGGTCAGTACTGAGGGAGTGATGCACTGTCAGAGGGTCAGTACTGAGGGAGTGCTGCACTGTCAGAAGGTCAGTACTGAGGGAGTGCTGCACTGTCGGAGGGTCAGTACTGAGGGAGTGATGCACTGTCAGAGGGTCAGTACTGAGGGAGTGCTGCACTGTCAGAGGGTCAGTACTGAGGGAGAGCTGCACTGTCAGAGGGACAGTACTGAGGGAGTGATGCACTGTCAGAGGGTCAGTACTGAGGGAGTGCTGCACTGTCAGAAGGTCAGTACTGAGGGAGTGCTGCACTGTCGGAGGGTCAGTACTGAGGGAGTGCTGCACTGTCAGAGGATCAGTACTGAGGGAGTGCTGCACTGTCGGAGGATCAGTACTGAGGGAGTGCTGCACTGTCAGAGGGTCAGTACTGAGGGAGTGCTGCACTGTCAGAGGGACAGTACTGAGGGAGCGCTGCACTGTCGGAGGGTCAGTGCTGAGGGAGTGCTGCACTGTCAGAGGGTCAGTACTGAGGGAGTGCTGCACTGTCAGAGGGTCAGTACTGAGGGAGTGCTGCACTGTCAGAGGGTCAGTACTGAGGGAGTGCTGCACTGTCAGAGGGTCAGTACTGAGGGAGTGCTGCACTGTCAGAAGGTCAGTACTGAGGGAGTGCTGCACTGTCGGAGGGTCAGTACTGAGGGAGTGCTGCACTGTCAGAGGATCAGTACTGAGGGAGTGCTGCACTGTCGGAGGATCAGTACTGAGGGAGTGCTGCACTGTCAGAGGGTCAGTACTGAGGGAGTGCTGCACTGTCAGAGGGACAGTACTGAGGGAGCGCTGCACTGTCGGAGGGTCAGTGCTGAGGGAGTGCTGCACTGTCAGAGGGTCAGTACTGAGGGAGTGCTGCACTGTCAGAGGGTCAGTACTGAGGGAGTGCTGCACTGTCAGAGGGTCAGTACTGAGGGAGTGCTGCACTGTCAGAGGGACAGTACTGAGGGAACGCTGCACTGTCAGAGGGTCAGTACTGAGGGAGTGCTGCACTGTCGGAGGGTCAGTGCTGAGGGAGTGCTGCACTGTCAGAGGGTCAGTACTGAGGGAGTGCTGCACTGTCAGAGGGTCAGTACT